>NC_091473.1:182142189-182174196 GCF_036971445.1 Narcine bancroftii
TTCCCCCTCTCGCTCGCTCCCTCCCCTCTCGCTCGCTCCCTCCCCCTCTCGCTCGCTCCCTCCCCCTCTCGCTCGCTCCCTCCCCCCTCTCGCTCGCTCCCTCCCCCTCTCGCTCGCTCCCTCCCCCTCTCGCTCGCTCCCTCCCCCTCTCGCTCGCTCCCTCCCCCTCTCGCTCGCTCCCTCCCCCTCTCGCTCGCTCCCTCCCCCTCTCGCTCGCTCCCTCCCCCTCTCGCTCGCTCCCTCCCCCTCTCGCTCGCTCCCTCCCCCTCTCGCTCGCTCCCTCCCCCTCTCGCTCGCTCCCTCCCCCTCTCGCTCGCTCCCTCCCCCTCTCGCTCGCTCCCTCCCCCTCTCGCTCGCTCCTCCCCCTCTCGCTCGCTCCCTCCCCCTCTCGCTCGCTCCCTCCCCCTCTCGCTCGCTCCCTCCCCCTCTCGCTCGCTCCCTCCCCTCTCGCTCGCTCCCTCCCCCTCTCGCTCGCTCCCTCCCCCTCTCGCTCGCTCCCTCCCCCTCTCGCTCGCTCCCTCCCCCTCTCGCTCGCTCCCTCCCCCTCTCGCTCGCTCCCTCCCCCTCTCGCTCGCTCCCTCCCCCTCTCGCTCGCTCCCTCCCCCTCTCGCTCGCTCCCTCCCCCTCTCGCTCGCTCCCTCCCCCTCTCGCTCGCTCCCTCCCCCTCTCGCTCGCTCCCTCCCCCTCTCGCTCGCTCCCTCCCCCTCTCGCTCGCTCCCTCCCCTCTCGCTCGCTCCCTCCCCTCTCGCTCGCTCCCTCCCCCTCTCGCTCGCTCCCTCCCCCTCTCGCTCGCTCCCTCCCCCTCTCGCTCGCTCCCTCCCCCTCTCGCTCGCTCCCTCCCCCTCTCGCTCGCTCCCTCCCCCTCTCGCTCGCTCCCTCCCCTCTCGCTCGCTCCCTCCCCTCTCGCTCGCTCCCTCCCCCTCTCGCTCGCTCCCTCCCCCTCTCGCTCGCTCCCTCCCCCTCTCGCTCGCTCCCTCCCCCTCTCGCTCGCTCCCTCCCCCTCTCGCTCGCTCCCTCCCCCTCTCGCTCGCTCCCTCCCCCTCTCGCTCGCTCCCTCCCCCTCTCGCTCGCTCCCTCCCCCTCTCGCTCGCTCCCTCCCCCTCTCGCTCGCTCCCTCCCCCTCTCGCTCGCTCCCTCCCCCTCTCGCTCGCTCCCCTCCCCCTCTCGCTCGCTCCCTCCCCCTCTCGCTCGCTCCCTCCCCCTCTCGCTCGCTCCCTCCCCCTCTCGCTCGCTCCCTCCCCCTCTCGCTCGCTCCCTCCCCTCTCGCTCGCTCCCTCCCTCTCGCTCGCTCCTCCCCTCTCGCTCGCTCCCTCCCCCTCTCGCTCGCTCCCTCCCCCTCTCGCTCGCTCCCTCCCCTCTCGCTCGCTCCCTCCCCCTCTCGCTCGCTCCCTCCCCCTCTCGCTCGCCCCTCCCCCTCTCGCTCGCTCCCTCCCCCTCTCGCTCGCTCCCTCCCCCTCTCGCTCGCTCCCTCCCCCTCTCGCTCGCTCCCTCCCCCTCTCGCTCGCTCCCTCCCCCTCTCGCTCGCTCCTCCCCCTCTATTGGAGACCTTGACTTACCAGGTGATTTTCAGGGGGAATGTATGTGACCCTCCTGCAGTTGGTCAAAATGGCGTAAGTGTCTCTGCTACGTGCACTGCGCCTGGCTTCCCGTTAGCAAGGCTGATACGGCCACGGCCCTGTGCTCCTTGCATTGGTGGCCAAGCTGATGTCCTTTGTGACCAAAGCTGATCAGTGACACCGCAGGTCAGTCTTGACTCATCTCTGTGTCTCGACAAGCTGGTGGTGTAATTGTGCTGCGTTGAGAAGAGTGTCATTGATGAGGACATTTGGGTTTTTCATCGCTTTGTGAGCCAGGGGGGTCATTTGGTACAAAGATATTACAGGCTAATTGTCTGTCTATATCTCTGGGAAGCAGAGGCAAAGCGACTATGTCTTTGAGTGTCATCAGCGAAATGTAGCTCGTGCGCCGCAATGTCTTCTTTCTTTGCTCTCAGTCTTGCGAGTTTGGGGAGCCCGCCCTCGGTCCCAACTTCAGGTCTGGTGTGGTATCCTGATGAACAGTAGCTCCTGAACAGTCCAAACGGGGTAGGCCTTCCATACCTTCGTGGAACTTGTTATGGGCAGGGGGCAACTGAATGCTGGTAAGAACTTCTGCAGGCTGTCTCTGCCAACATTTGGTTTGATCAACAGATGGGATGTAGAGACCTCTCTGCTGCTCAATGCATTTCCCTTGGGAGCTGCCTCAGTGAGGCGATCCTATCCGCTGAGGCTTGTTTGAAACCCACAATGGCTTTCTGGAAGGGTGCTGTCATTGACTGTTGGACACCAAACTTCAAAGGGATGATCCTCGCGAGGTGTTTTCCTGTTGCTGATTGAAGAGGGGTTTAGCTGCAATCACCCTCGCAGACCGATGTGTCTTTGAAGCCTTGCAGAAGTTCGGTGGCCCCCACCCCAACACCTTTGTGGACAGCTGGTGCAGGCATGATGTCCAGTTGTTGCCGCCAGACTGGTAGATCTCGGCTGCGATGCCACCCATCCCTGGTCCTTTGTTGGGATTTAGCTGTGAGATGACATCGTGAAGAGTAAAGGGGGGAGCATCGAGCTCAAATGATCTGGGTTGAGGGTGTATTCAACAGCCTGTAGGAGCTCTTGCCAACTTTTCCTGAGCTCTTTTTTTAAAAAAAATTATTTTTTTAAATTTTTCACACTGAACCATATCAATCAAAATACATACAAATTGTTCCCTCTTAAAACCTCACAAAGATAAGCGTATACAGAGCCGTTGTCATACCCACACTCCTGTTCGGCTCCGAATCATGGGTCCTCTACCGGCACCACCTACGGCTCCTAGAACGCTTCCACCAGCGTTGTCTCCGCTCCATCCTCAACATCCATTGGAGCGCTCACACCCCTAACGTCGAGGTACTCGAGATGGCAGAGGTCGACAGCATCGAGTCCACGCTGCTGAAGATCCAGCTGCGCTGGATGGGTCACGTCTCCAGAATGGAGGACCATCGCCTTCCCAAGATCGTATTATATGGCGAGCTCTCCACTGGCCACCGTGACAGAGGTGCACCAAAGAAAAGGTACAAGGACTGCCTAAAGAAATCTCTTGGTGCCTGCCACATTGACCACCGCCAGTGGGCTGATAACGCCTCAAACCGTGCATCTTGGCGCCTCACAGTTTGGCGGGCAGCAGCCTCCTTTGAAGAAGACCGCAGAGCCCACCTCACTGACAAAAGGCAAAGGAGGAAAAACCCAACACCCAACCCCAACCAACCAATTTTCCCTTGCAACCGCTGCAATCGTGTCTGCCTGTCCCGCATCGGACTGGTCAGCCACAAACGAGCCTGCAGCTGACGTGGACTTTTTACCCCCTCCATAAATCTTCGTCCGCGAAGCCAAGCCAAAGAAATATACACAGTTGCATTTTCTCTCCTTTTCTCCTCCCTACTTTCCCACCCCCTCCAAACCCATTAAACATTCAACATATGCAATACAATAAACACATTAAACAATGTTATTCCACAATGAAAGTAAACAAGAAAAATGTGTCATCTACTTTTACACACTGGATCAAATAATTTTGTCATCTTATCATTTTCGGGGGTGGAGGTCCGAGGCAAGCTCTCTCTGTTATGTTCCATGTTCGGCTCCCAAATTTGTTCAAATAATGTGACTTTATTTGTGTACATGTTTACACCAATCCAGCATTTGAAAACATGAAGGATATTTCAATAGTTCCTAAAGATGTAAAGAAGTCTAAATCATCATCAAAAGAAACCAAAGGGAAGTACCTTTGTTATTGGTGATTCAGATACAAGCACAAGAAAGAACAAAAAAGGAAAAAGATCAGACTGTTCAGGAAAGCTGTTTGTATTGCAAATATAAACATGCTGTAGAAAAATGTACATGTCTGGAGAAAAAAATAATTTGATGAGCAATTAACCTTTTTTTATAATTTTTATTTTTCACACTGTGAACCATATCAACCAAAATATGTACAAAAGTTTCTCATTAAGTTTACAGTGGCATTTTCTCCCATTTTTCCCCCTTTCCCCCCCTCCCCTCTTCCCACCCCCCTTCAAAACCCATAAATATTCAACATGTACAATACAATAAAACCATAAAACAATATCTTCACGCAAAGGAAAATAAACAAGAAAAATGCGTCATCTATTTGTTACACACTGACTCTAGTCGTTTTGTCTTATAATTTTAGGGGATGGAGGTCCGAGGCAAGCTCTATCTGTTATGCTCTATGTATGGTTCCCAAATTTGTTCAAACAATGTGACTTTATTTTTTAAATTGTATGTTATTTTTTCCAATGGAATACATTTATTCATTTCCATGTACCATTGCTGTATTCTCAGGCTCTGTTCCATTTTCCAAGTTGACATTATACATTTTTTTTGCTACTGCTAAGGCTATCATAATAAATCTTTTTTGTGCTTTATCCAATTTGAGGCCTAATTCCTTACTTCTTATTACTTAGAAGAAAGATCTCTGGATTTTTTGGTATGTTATTTTTTGTGATTTTATTTAATATCTGATTTAGTTCTTCCCAAAATGTATTCACTTTCAAACATGCCCAAATTGCATGTACTGTTGTTCCCATTTCCTTCTTACAGCGAAAACATCTATCTGATAATGTTGGATCCCATTTTTTTTAACTTTTGGGGCATGTGTAACCAATTATATTGTATCATGCGTAACCTCGTGTTTATTATATTCTTCATAGTTCCAGAACATAACTTTTCCCATGTTTCATTTTTTATCTTTATGTTTAAATCTTTTCCCCACTTTTGTTTGGGTTTATAGCTTATTTCATCATTTTACTTCTCTTGCAGCTTAATGTACATATTCATTATAAATCTTTTAATTATCATTGTGTCTGTAATCACATATTCAAAGCTGCTTCCTTCTGGTAATCTCAGTCTGTTTCCCAATTTATCCTTTAAATAAGCTTTCAGTTGATGATATGGAAACATTGTACCATGAGTTATTCCATATTTGTACTTGTTCAAATGTTAATAAATTATTTCCCAAAAAACAATTTTCTATTCTTTTAATTCCTTTTCTCTCCCATTCTCTAAAGGAAGATTATCGTAAAAGGGATTAGCTGATTTTGCGTCAATAATAATTTTGGTGGTTGGTAATTTGTCTTTTTCCTTTCTAAGTGAATCTTCTTCCATATATTGAGTAAATGATGCAATACTGGTGAGCTTTTATATCGTATCAGCTTTTCATCCCACTTATAAAGTATATGTTCCGGTACCTTCTCCCCTATTTTATCTAGCTCTTAAGTCCAAACTGGTTTTTCCCTTGACTGGTAAAAATCTGATAAATACCTTAATTGTGCTGCTCTATAATAATTTTTAGTTTGGTAACTGCAAACCACCTTGGTTGTACCTCTCTGTTAATTTATCTAATGCTATCCTCGGTTTCTCCCCTTTCCATAAAAATTTCCTTATTATTCTCTTTAGTTCATTAAAGAATTTCTCTGTTCAGAGAATTGGTAACGATTGAAATAAGTATTGTATCCTTGGGAAGACATTCATTTTAACGTCCTCCCTATCAACGTTAGCAGTAATTTTTTCCAATGTTCTAAGTCTTCCTGCAATTTCTTTATTAGTGGCTGATAATTTAATATGTACTGGTGGCTTAAGTTATTATCTAACCTAATACCTAGGTATTGGATTGCTTGTGTTTGCCATTTAAATGGTGATTCTTTTTTAAACTCTGTGTAATACGCATTATTCATTGGCATCGCTTCACTTTTATTTGCGTTTATCTTGTCCCCCGATATTTCTTCATATTTCTTCAATTTCTTATGTAATTCTTTTATTGATATTTCTATACTCTGATGTCATCTGCAAATAAACTGATTTTATACTCCTCCTTTATTTTTATCCCTTTTATTTTCTGTTCTTATCAGTTCTGCCAATGGTTCTATTGCTAAAGTGAACAGTGAGGGGGATAATGGACATCCCTGTCTTAATTGATGAAAGGGATGTCCATTAAATTAAATTGGTTCGATACATAGCCACATACTGTTAACTTCACCAATGGTCCATTATATAATGCTTTAATCCATTTAATATATTTTTCTGGTAGATTGAACCTCTGTAATACTTTGAATAAATAATTCCATTCTACTCTGTCAAAGGCTTTTTCTGCATTTAAAGCTACAGCCACTGTTGGCATCTTATTTCCTTGAACTGCATGAATTAGATTAATAAATTTACAGACATTCTCTGCTATTCATCTTTTCTTAATAAATCCAATTTGATCTTGTTTTACTATTTTTGGCACACTGTCGGCCAATCTGTTTGCTAATAATTTTGCTATTATCTTATAATCTGAATTAAGTAGAGAATTTGGTCTATATGATGCTGGTGTTAGTGGATTCTTCCCCGCTTCCCCGTCTTTGGTATTACTGTAATTATTGCTGTCTGACATGAATCTGGCAAGTTTTGTATTTCTTCTATCTGGTTCATTACTTCCAGGAGAGGAGGAATTAATAACTCTTTAAATGTTTTATAAAATTCTATTGGAAATCCATCCTCTCCTGGTGTTTTATTGTTCGGCAGCTTTTTTAATATATCCTGTACTTTGTTAGGTCTGCTTTGTTCATGAATGAGTGAGACAAACACCAGGCTGAGTCGAAATCAGGGTTCTTTGTTCTTTATTACCGGATTGTAACACTTGCGACTAACAAAGTTAGTCGGAGAATGCATTCTGCCGTTATCAGCAAAATGGTGTTTTTTTTATACCTCAGGATACGTACTTAGTAAATTATCATACCATGACATTGTCCAATGAATAAACTGTTGCTACCCTTCTCTGTTAGTCTGCTGCTCATCATTCTTGTTAGTGCAAAGCTTATCTTGAGTGTACAAGGTCACATCTGCATTCTGTTACTCCTTAGTACTGGGTGACTCCTTCTCCGGTCCCATCTCATGATGTTTTTACCTTACAACTTCCTCTATTTCAAATGGTTTTATCAGTTTGTTTTGCTCCTCTTGCAATTTCGGCAGTTCAATTTTAGCAAAAAACTCTTCTATTTTATCATCTTTCCCCTCGTTCTCAGTTTGGTATAATTGTTCATAAAATTCCTTAAAGTTCCCATTAATCTCCATCGGATTATATATAATTTGTTTGTCCTTTTTCCTTGATGCCAATACAATTCTTTTAGCTTGTTCTGTTTTAAGTTGCCAGGCTAATATTTTGTCTGTTTTTTTTTTCTCCTAGCTCGTATAATACTTTTGCTTTATTTTCATTATGTTCTTCTCCACCTTGTATGTTTGTAAAGTTTTGTATTTTATTTTTTCCTGAGCTCTCAGTGAAGATGGGTGTACTGTCTTTGCTCAGGAATGGCTTTGATGGAACCGACACCACCTTGATTGCTTCATAGAAGCTTCTAGAGTTCATCGATGGCTTGGAACCCCTTGGCCTTTTTCGCCCACCACTGGCCTTTCACTGCTCTGAGCTGCCTCTGCAAAGTTGATTTTTGCCCTCAGAAAGGCACATTTTATATTTTGGAACGAGTTGAAGAGGAGCTCGTTGAGCAGCTGCCTTTGGTCTTAGAAGGTCCTGCGTAGATTGGCTGATCTCAAACCAGCCCAGATGCTTGGGCCTGACTTTCCCCATGATATCCAGGGCAGCGCCATGAGGCAGTCTCTTTGAAAGCTTTCCAGTGCTCAGTAATTCTCAATCAGTCAGCTTAGTGCGGTGTCCACGGAGGATTTCAGGGCATCAGCACAATTGCTGTAGCGGTAAAGGCATTGCGCTAGCCATAAATGCATGCATGCATTCAATTTGGTGGTGGCCAGGCTTTTGGGTGGTTTGGCAGACAATCTTTCTGCATGGAGGTTTGATGGATAAACATTAGATCCAACCACACACCATTTGATGATCAGTTGAGCACTCAGCTCCATGCTGATCTCCTCCACCCATCCCTGTGTCTGTAAACCCCCCTCCACCCATCCCTGTGTCTGTAAACCCCCCTCCACCCATCCCTGTGTCTGTAAACCCCCCTCCACCCATCCCTGTGTCTGTAAACCCCCCTCCACCCATCCCTGTGTCTGTAAACCCCCCTCCACCCATCCCTGTGTCTGTAAACCCCCCTCCACCCATCCCTGTGTCTGTAAACCCCCTCCAGTTCCCTACACCCCTTCCCTGTCTCTGCAATCACGTTCCTGCTGTTAGCCCTGTTTTACTAGAGACTTCCCCTCTCTTCCCCCAGCAGTTTGATGACAGGTCTGTAATTGT
Source organism: Narcine bancroftii (assembly GCF_036971445.1). Lineage (NCBI taxonomy): Eukaryota > Metazoa > Chordata > Chondrichthyes > Torpediniformes > Narcinidae > Narcine > Narcine bancroftii. The sequence continues at coordinate 182,150,464 of NC_091473.1, forward strand.
GATAAAATTCCAGATGACCCAACTCTGAATTCCTGGAGGTTGAATCATAGCACCAAGTTGGCACTCCCTCTGTCTGCACAACACATGGGCAGAGACGCCACCCCAGCCAGCATGGGCATGCCTGCCCCGGCAGTGAAGAATTTCACCCGTGTCTTCCCCCACCACAGCCTCTCCCACTGCTCTCCCAGAGCCTCACTGGGGACCCCTTCACTTCCCCTGAAGTCCAAAAATCGGGATAGCGGACATCTGGAGAATCCGAAAACTCAAAGCTTTTATTTTTAAAATGCATTTATGGCTAGCGCAATGCCTTTACCGCTGCAGCAATTGTGACCGGGGCTCGAATCCCGCGCTGTCTGTCTGGAGTTTTGCACGGTCTCCCTGTGTCTCTGTGGGTTTTGCCCCAGTTGGGGGGGGGGGGTTGCTCCAGCTTCCTCCCACCATTCAAAACATTGGGGTTATAGGTTAATTGGGCGCAATGGGATGGAGGCGTGTATAACTGCACTGTAAACTGAAGTTTAGGTCCACTGAAGTCACGGAAATGAACTAATTCATTTATTTTTGAACTTTATATTTTATGTGGGAGGGAGAAAGTTAATAAACTATCAAGCATCTGTTCATTCCTCCTTAAATTTTAATTTTAAAAGTAATGCCCAAGAATCTGGACTGACCTAATCTTGGAGCAGTCTGGATTGTCGGACGTCTGCTGTGCCACGATGGAGAGGGAACCGGATGAGAGGGAGGCCCCTTTTTCCCTGAGACTGAGATTAGGGGCTCCCTCTCACCCCCTGTATGTCGTCGTTGATCAGATACAACTTCTGTTAATTTCTGACCTTCCCTTTTCTATCCCGCCATTTATCTCAGCCTGTTCGGCCTGAACCCCAGGGCCTCTCTGTTCTACAACACCCTTCACTACCCTGTCTACCTGTGTCCCCACCCTCTGGGAACAATGTCCCTGTACCCTTGTCCTGGGTAAACTTGTACCTCTCATTTTGTTCGCTTTAGATTGGTCACTGTTTGAGCTACCGAAAGAAAATAGACACACACACTGAGAGCAGTTCAGTTTATACAAATGTTTATTACAAATTCAAAAGCTGATTTCAAACTACAATATGCTAGCCCTTCCCAACTATACTTATCAACGCCTGGACTGGTCCCAACTGCCGAAGCGAGGCAACGACTGCACACTTGTAGTAAGTTGTCAGGGCACTGGTAGCAGCTTCTCCACCTCCCCCGACCGGGACGTTGGCTGGACTCTAGAAGCTCTTCTTCTTGCTGAGAGATTTTGCCACCTCTCGGAGAGTCTCCAACTTCAGCAGTGGGACCATGGCTTATATTACCCAAAAGTTGTTTACTTCATAGCTTATCTCTGAACAAATGATTTAATTATCTTCAAGTTCTCCTCACAGTCTGCGACCATCAAAAGAAAACTGCCATCTCTGGGCCTCATGGTGTAAATTAGATTATGTCTGCTGATTCTTAAAAAAAACAGCAGGTTCTCAGCCTTGCAGGAGCAAAGGCTGCAAAAGTAAAAAGAACACAGTTTAAATCTTCCATTACAACACCCTTCCCTGCCCCGTTTGTGCCCCACTCTTGGGGATTGGTGTCCCTGTACCCCAGGGTTTCTCTGTTCTACAACACCCTTCCCTGCCCGTCTACCTGTGTCCCCATTCTTGAGGATCGATGTCCCTGTACCCCGGGGTCTCTCTGTTCTACAACCCCCTTCACCATTAGCAAAACCATGGAGCTGATTCAGGAAGGGGAAATCAGGAGAATGTGAACCAGTCTTCACCGAGGGGGTCAGCAGTGGAGAGGGTCAAGAAACGTCTGGGTGTCAATATCTCCGAAGATCTAACCTGGGGCCTCCAAGTTGATGCATTCACAAAGAAGACTCCTCAGTGGTAGATTCCATGAGGAGATTGCCACCCTTGCAAATTCTTACAGGCGGACCAGTGGAGAGCATTCTGGCAGGTTCCCTCACCCTCTGGTACGGAGGCGCCAATGAACAGGAGAAACTGACAGAGGGTTGTGAATTTGTCCTGCGACGTCACGGGCACTCCATTGAGGACGTTGACGAGAGGCGGCGTCTGAAGAAAGCAGTCTCTATCCTCAAGGACCCCCAACACCCGTCAGGCCTCTTCACTCTGCTCCAATTGGGAAGGAGGTTCAGAAGCCTGAAGACGAGCACCCAGTGGCACAAGGACAGCTTCCTCCCCCTCCCCACCACCATAAGATACCTGAACGGACATTGAACCCCAGACACTCACTCACTTTCTCTGCTTTTGTACTAATTTATTTTTTAAAACGTAATTTACAGCCTTGCTTTTGTGCAGCCACAAAGGAACGAATCGCAAACGCGTTCGTGACCATAATTTCTGACTCCGCACCTTATGTGGGTGAGGTCCAATTCCTGACTGGTCCATCAACCGAAAGTCCGCAGGCCAGGAAGCCACCTGGTGCCAACCGCTGTGGTGAGACCACACTTAGAGCACCATGTTCAGTTGTGGTTGCCTCATTTCCAGGAAGGATGGGCAGAGGGGATTCAGCAGGATGCCACTTGGATTGGAGACTGGGCCTCAGGTTCACAGGGCTGGGGGCTTCTCTCTCTAGAGTGAAGACGGACAAGAGGAGACTGAATAGAGGCCGACAAGATTCTGAGGTGTGGACAACCAGCGCCTGTCTCCCAGGAAGGGAGCAGCGAACACCAGAGGATGTCTGGACAAGATGAGAGGAGGAAAGTTTAAGGGAGACTTTTTACACATTGGTGAATGCCTGGAAGGCATTGCTGGTGTTGGAGGCTGGTTCAATAGAGACATAGAAAGGCAGAAAAATAGGCGCAGGAGTCGGCCATTTGGCCCTTCAAGCCTACACCACCATTCAATATGATCCTGCCTTCTCCCCATACCCCTTCGCCCCAAGGACCAAATCTAACCTACTCTTGAATATTGACAGGGAACCGGCCTCAACTACTTCCTGTGGCAAAAAATTCCACAGATCTACCATCCTCTGAGAGAAGAAATTTTTCCTCCTCTCAGGCCTAAAAACTTCCTCCTTATCCTTAAACTGTGACCCCTGGTTCTGGTTTTTCCCAGCATTGAAACAACCTACTTGCATCCAGTCTGTTGAGAATTTTATATGTTTCTATAAGTTCCCACCCTCAATCTTCTAAATTCCAGAGAATACAAGCCTAGTCAATCCAACCTTTCATCATATGCAAGTCCTTCCATCCCTGGTACAGTCCAGTGAATCTTCTCTGTGCCCCCTCCATGGTGAGGATGTCCTTCCTCATATAAGGAGACCAAAATTGCCTGCAATACTCCAGATGTGGTCTCACCAAGGCCCTGTAGAGCTGTAGCAGGATCTCTGTACTCCTGGACTCAAATCCTCTTGCTATGAACGCCAACATACCATTCACCCTCCTCACCACCTACTACACCTGCACACCCACTTTTCAACGACTGATGTGAAGTGACACCCAGGTCTCTCTGCATCTCCCCTTTTCCTAAACAGATACCATTGAGATAATAGTCCTCTTTCCTGTTCTTCCCTCCAAAGTGGATAACCTCGCATTTATCCACATTTAAAAGACTCTTCAACTGATACCTGGTTGCAGGGAAAACAAGGTTCTGGGTGTGGTAAGGGTTAGATTGTTGAGTGGATTTGTATGGGTTGGCACAACATTGTGGGCTGAAGAGCCTGCATGATGGTGGAAGGTTCTAGCCTCTGGTAAGTTGTCATCGTTTCTCTCAGGAATGCCAAGTGCTCAAATGGCAAACTGCAGGCAGCAAGGTTTCCCGGAGCCTTCAGCTGACCCATTGAGGGACTTTCCCCCTTCGTACCCACTCCGTCCAGTGCAGGGATGTGTCTCCGGGCACCTCCGCTTCTAGCTCCCTGTGACCCTTCTTGGAGCGCCCCGTTGCGCTCAGAGCTGGAGTGCGCTCTCGTACGGGGTAGTTCCCTGTGTTGGAGGGTTCTTTGTGCAGGTCAGTTCCATGTGTCGGAATACCTTTGTTGGAATGTTCCTTGTTTTGAAGCGTGCTCTTGCGCAGGGGAGTTCCACTTGTTGGAGTGTTCTACATATTAGAGCATGCTCCTGCGCAGAGCAGTTCCGTATGTTGGAGTGTTCCACGTATTGGAGTGTCTCTGCACAGGGCAGTTCCGCATGTCAGAGTGTTCCACGTACTGGAGCGTGCTCCTGAGCATGACAGTTCCGGGTGTTGGAGTGTTCCACGTACTGGAGCGTGCTCCTGCGCAGGGTAGTTCTGGGTGTTGGAGTGTTCCACGTACTTGAGCGCACTCCTGCTTGGGAAGGTTACAAGCATTAGAATGAGCTCTCACAAAGGACAGTTCCATGTGCCAGAAGGTGCTCTCAAACAGGGCAGATACTCAATGTTGGAAAGTGCTCTCACATGGGACAATCACACATGCCAGGGCACACTCTCGCACAGGACGGTTGCACGTGCTGAAACATGCTCTTACATAGGATAGTTACATGTGTTGGACCTATGGCACGACTGTGTGTATGTGTATTGGAATATATTTTTGTGCAGGGCTACTCAATGCATCATGGGGTGGAGTTGGAATTCTCGTACATAAGACTGATCGGTGCGCTTGCTCTCTCTCTCTCTCCCTCCCCACCCCCCATTGGCTTGGTGTGTCTGACTGTAGGAGAGGTTGTTGTGCATGATGTCTTGGTGTGAGCTGTCGCTTTCTCTCGCGTGACTGCTTGGCGTGGGCTCTCTTTTGCGCACATGGAACTGTTCATTGTGTTGTAGCACTCTACTTTGTGCAAGTCTGCTCTATGGTTTGAACACCCCCTTCCCCCGGTGGCGCAGCCTTGCTGTTGATTTGCCACCTTGTCCCTTGCCCGGATGGTCTCCCCGCTGACTGGACACCTCCCCTTTCTCTCTCCGCAGCTGCAGCCAGCCAGCACGTGAAGGTGGAAACCCGCGTCTCTGGGTTCGTCGGCCAGCAGGCCCTCCTGCGCTGCCAGTTTGTGGACCCGGCAGAGACCCTCACTGTCACCCAGGTGACCTGGGTGAAGGACCCCTCGGGAGCCAAGATCAACCTGGCTGTGCACAATCCGGAGCTCGGCATCCACTACCCGACGGAAATGGGTGGCCGCATCCATTTCCGCAACCCCAGTCTGCAGGATGCCACGCTGGTCATCGACTCTCTGCAGCTCGATGATGACGGTGTCTATAGTTGCGAGTTTGCCACCTATCCCAGTGGTAACCAGGAGGCCGCCACCAACCTCACCGTGCTGGGTAGGCATTTTGCCTCGGCACCCTCTGTCCATTCATTCCTCCGCCCCGCCCACCCTCCGCCCCGCCCACCCTCCGCCCCGCCCACCCTCCGCCCCGCCCACCCTCCGCCCCGCCCACCCTCCGCCCCGCCCACCCTCCGCCCCGCCCACCCTCCGCCCCGCCCACCCTCCGCCCCGCCCACCCTCCGCCCCGCCCACCCTCCGCCCCGCCCACCCTCCGCCCCGCCCACCCTCCGCCCCGCCCACCCTCCGCCCCGCCCACCCTCCGCCCCGCCCACCCTCCGCCCCGCCCACCCTCCGCCCCGCCCACCCTCCGCCCCGCCCACCCTCCGCCCCGCCCACCCTCCGCCCCGCCCACCCTCCGCCCCGCCCACCCTCCGCCCCGCCCACCCTCCGCCCCCGCCCACCCTCCGCCCCCGCCCACCCTCCGCCCCCGCCCACCCTCCGCCCCCGCCCACCCTCCGCCCCCGCCCACCCTCCGCCCCCGCCCACCCTCCGCCCCCGCCCACCCTCCGCCCCGCCCACCCTCCGCCCCGCCCACCCTCCGCCCCGCCCTCTCCCAGGGTGTTAACTGGAGTAAACACCACCTCCTTCCCTTCCTGTCAGAGAATGATGTCTGTGTACCCTGGGGTCTTTCTGTTCTACAACACTCCCCAGGGCCTCACCATGTACCATTAACTCAGTGAACAGCCCGTCCAGTGTTATTGTAACACCAGTGATGAAGGTTTGAATCTGGTGCTGTCTGTGAGGAGTTTGTATGGGTTTCCACTGGGTGTTCATGTTTCTCTCCACAGTCCAGAGACAGATGGGGTTTTAGTTTAATTGGTCAAGTGGGTGTATTTGGGTGGAACGAGCTTATTGGTCTGGAAGAATCTATTACTGTGGAAGATCCGTTGTTAATGTCTTGTGCAGTCATACCATGGTACATAATGGCACACGAACAGGCCCTTTGGCCCTTCTGATTTGTCCAGATCTATTATTCGGCTTTGTCCCACTGACCTGCACCCAGTCCATACCCCTCCCATCCATGTACCTATCCATATTTTTCTTAATTTTTTAAAAAACTTTATTTATTCGAAGGATCATTAGTAGTAATACAGAATACATTCCATATAGAAAATTTTATATGAATATATATTGAAAAAAGTAATTTTAAAAACTCAAAAAATTAATCAAATCCCCTCCCACCCCGCCAGCCAACTCTCTTAAGGAGATCCAAAAATATATGAACAGAAACTAAGAATATATAATAAATCAAAATATATCTAAATGCATATATTCCAAATATGGTGACCACTTACTAACAAAAAAAGAATAATTGTCATGCAGATTATATGCAATTTTTTCCATAATAATAGAAGCTTTCAATTCAATTTGCCATCGCATTATATTAATCACTATGTTATCTTTCTATGTACTTGCTACACATTTTCGAGCTACAGACAATGCTAAATACACAAATGCAATTTGAAATTTATCCAACCCTAATCCCCTTAAAGGAATCGTACAACCCATTAAAAAAAAATAGATGAATCTAATGGTAACATATAATTTTCCAAAATTAACTTTAATTGCTTCCTAGAATGGTTGTACATGCACACAAAACCAAACAGCGTGTAAAAAAAAAAAAGTTCCAGTACATTAACTAACAATATAATCACTTACTACAAAATATTGCTCCCCTTTTAGTAACTTAAAACCACTCTCCCTCCCCTAAAAAAACTTTCCAAAGGTAGTAATGCCCTAAAAACTGGGTGTGGTAAACCCCACTAGTGGCAGATGACTATCAAAGATTTCAGTGCTATTCCCCCCCACCCCCAGCCAGAAATACATCATTCATATTAATGCAATCCAGTACTGTAAATATATTCAACCCAGTGACTCCATTCCCAATGATTGTTCCAGGTCTTCAATGTCAATAAGACTTTGTGTTAAAACCTCTTTCTTTCCATTTTTCCCATTCTGCCCATTTCCGTTTCTATTTGCCCTCTTTTTGGGTGATGGTGGCGAAACTCTTCCATATCCACGTAAATCCGGTAATAAATTAGCAAAAACTAACACATCGTGATCATTCTCAAAAAATTGAGATTGAAAGTTACCAGAAAAGACTTTTAACACAGCAGGATATCAAAAAGCAAATTTATAACCCTTCCGCCACAGCACTTCTTCAGCCGAATTAAACTCCCATCATCGCCTAATCATTTCCTGACTCAGATTTTTCTTAAATGTTAAAATTGAGCCCACATTCACCAATTCAGCTTGTTCCACACCCCCATCCTTCTCCACATGAAAATTCCACCCAACCATCTCCCCTTTCCCCCTTAACCCACGTCCTCTGGTTTGTATCTCACCCACCCTTAGTGGGAAAAGCCAACCTACATTTACTCTGTCTCTCTCCCTCATCATTTTAAATATCAAATCTCCCCTCATTCTTCTCCGCTCCAGGGAATGAAGTCTAAACCTGTTGAACCTTTCCCTGTAACTCAGTTCCTGATGTCTGGGCAACATCCCAGTAAATCTTCTCTACCCTATTTCAATCTTAATGAGATCTTTCCTGTAGCTTGGTGACTAAAACTGCACACAATTCTCCAAATTTGGCCTCACCAATGTCTTATACAACTTCACCATAACATCCCAACTCCTGGACTCAATACTTTGATTAATGAAGGCAATGTGCCAAAAGCTCTCGTTACAACCCTGTCCACCTGTGACGCCACTTTCAGGGAATTCTGTATTTGTGTTCCCAGATCCCTCTGTTCTACTACACTCCTCAGTGCCCGACCGTTTACTGTGTCTCTCCTTTCTTGGTTTGTCCTTACAATGTGCAACCCCTCGCACTTGCCTGCATCAAACTCTCTCTGCCAGTTTTTAGCCCATTTTTCCCAGCTGGTCCAGACCCCTCTGCTCTACTGCACTCCTCAGTGGTCCACCACATACCGCATTCATCCTAACTTGGAGAAGCACCTCGCACTTGAATTAATTTTAAATTTCGACATAGAGCGCAGTCCACCAACCATGCTGCCCAATGAATCTATAACCCCTGGTAAGATTTGAAAGGTGGGAGGAAACCAGAGCACCCAAAGGGAACCCACGGCATCATGGGGGTGGTGGGGGGGGGGGTGGTGGGAAGAATGTGCAAACTCTTAGCAGGCAGCACTGGTTTTAAACAGTGTCGCGCTATCTGCTACACGAGCGTGCCTGCGTTACATTCTATCTGCCATTTTGAAGCCCATTTTTCCAGTTGCTCCAGATCCCTTCTGTTCTCCCGCACACTGCAGAACCCCACTGTTGATTGTGTCTGTCCTCTGACCTTGTGTCTCCATTCATTTCATTGTCTCTCAGCCACACCAGAGAACACTGCCACTGCTCTGCTGGTGCAGGCCGGAGAATCTGAGATCCCGGTGGCCACCTGCATCTCAGAGAGAGGGAAGCCTGCGGCTTCCATTGCATGGCGGGGTGGCGTGTCCGGAAACATCTCCACACAGGTGAAGGCAGACCCTGCAGGGACCATCACCGTCACCAGCCACTACCTGGCGGTCCCCAGTGGCAAGATCGACGGCCTGCAGATGCAGTGCATCGTGACCCAGGCGGCACTTCTGCAGCCCGAGGTGATCAAGGTCACGTTGTCAGTTCAGTGTGAGTACTCGAGGTCGTTATGTGACACAGGAAGGGGAGTAGGTGACAAGAGGGGTGCAGGGGAACGGAGGGGGTTGCAGAGACAGGGAAGGTGTTACAGAGGGGGACCGAGGGGGGTGGCAGAGGGGGACCGGGGGGGGTGGCAGAGGGGGACCGGGGGGGGTGGCAGAGGGGGACCGGGGGGGGTGGCAGTGGGGGACCAGGGGGGGTGGCAGTGGGGGACCGGGGGGGTGGCAGAGGGGGACCGGGGGGGGGTGGCAGAGGGGGACCGGGGGGGGTGGCAGAGGGGGACCGGGGGGGTGGCAGAGGGGGATCGGGGGTGGCAGAAAGGTACAAAGACGGGGAGGAGTGTAGGGGACTGGACAGTGGCAGTGATGGATATTCACCAGCTTCCCGTTCCCTCTCAGATCCCCCGATGGTGACAATTGAGGGATACGACGACAATTGGTACCTGGATCGGAAACATGCCTCACTCACCTGCAACGTGAAGGCAAACCCCAAGGCCAACACATTCAGCTGGAGGATGTGAGTGTCTGGAGGGATGGACCTCACCCTGGGCTGGTGGGGGGGCAAGGGGAGGGGAGACACATGTCCTTCCCGCGATCACCTCCATCCCTGCTTCTGCTTCACAAAGTATGGGGAAACTGTCAGGGTCATTGGCAGGGCAGGGATGGGCCAAATTGTGTTGTTCAATGTGTTTACCCCTCCGGTCCCCTCCACCCCTCCCTGTCTCTGTGACCCCCTCCACCCCTCCCTGTCTCTGTGACCCCCTCCAACCCTCCATGTCTCTGTGACCCCCTCCACCCCTCCCTGTCTCTGTGACCCTCTCCACCCCTCCCTGTCTCTGTGAACCCCTCCACCCCTCCCTGTCTCTGTGACCCCCCTCCACCTCTCCGTCTGTGACCCCCCTCCACCCCTCCCTGTCTCTGTGACCCCCCTCCACCCCTCCCTGTCTCTGTGATCCCCCTCCACCCCTCCCTGTCTCTGTGACCCCCCTCCACCCCTCCCTGTCTCTGTGACCCCCCTCCACCCCTCCCTGTCTCTGTGACCCCCCTCCACCCCTCCCTGTCTCTGTGACCCCCCTCCACCCCTCCCTGTCTCTGTGACCCCCCTCCACCCCTCCCTGTCTCTGTGACCCCCCTCCACCCCTCCCTGTCTCTGTGACCCCCCTCCACCCCTCCCTGTCTCTGTGACCCCCCTCCACCCCTCCCTGTCTCTGTGTCCACCCCTCCCTGTCTCTGTGACCCCCATCTACCCCTCCCTGTCTGTGTCCCCCTCCACCTCTCCCTGTCTCTGTGACCCCCCTCCACCCCTCCCTGTCTCTGTGACCCCCCCACCCCTCCCTGTCTCTGTGACCCCCCCACCCCTCCCTGTCTCTGTGACCCCCTCCACCCCTCCCTGTCTCTGTGACCCCCCCCCACCCCTCCCTGTCTCTGTGACCCCCCCCACCCCTCCCTGTCTCTGTGACCCCCCCCACCCCTCCCTGTCTCTGTGACCCCCCCCACCCCTCCCTGTCTCTGTGACCCCCCCCACCCCTCCCTGTCTGTGTCCCCCTCCACCTCTCCCTGTCTCTGTGACCCCCCTCCACCCCTCCCTGTCTGTGTCCCCCTCCACCTCTCCCTGTCTCTGTGACCCCCCTCCACCCCCACCCCTCCACCCCTCCCTGTCTCTTGACCCCCCTCCAGCCCTCCCTGTCTTTATCCCAGGATCTCTGCTGTCCCCTCTGTTTTCCCATTACACCTTTATTTGCATCATCCCCACACCCAGTCTTGGTCCCTTGGGTCTACCCTCTTCCTCCACGAGTCAGTCATGGTGGACCTACTGAGAGGACCACCCCCTCAGTCAATTGTTTGTATCGGTTACCCATGGGATTGGAAAGCAGACTTCCCCTATGTGGCTCTGACTCACTCTCTCTCTCTCTTCCCCCCCACCCCCACCCCCTTGTACCATGTGCAGGAATGGTGGGGAGATTCCTCCCAACGTGCGAATCAACGGCCACCAGCTCACGGTGGACACAGTGACATTCAAGATGAACAGCACCTTCACCTGCGAGGCGACCAACTCCTTGGGCAAGTCCAGCGGCAGTGTGGACATTGTCGTCCGAGGTAAGGACCCTCTATCACCCCCCACCTCTGTGGAGTTCCCATCCCCCTGGGAAGTGGGGGTGGGTGGGTGGGGTGGAGTTCGGTTTTGGTGCCTTGAGGCGCGGGGTCTCGGGCAACAACCTTCTGCCTTGTCTTGGAAACTTCACATCCACATATTCGTCTAATAAAAGACGGGTTCTGTCTCTCTGCCATCGGCCGGCCTCTGGTCTGAGGGGGAGACTGTGCCAAATGCGCTGGGCATGTCTACTGCCCATGCCCTAGCCTGTAGTAGAGCATTCCAGCACAGTGCAGGCCCTTCGGCCTGCAATGTTATGTTGACCCATATCAACCCACTCAACATTCTCACTTTTCCCTCTCACCCATAACTCCGTTCTCTTCTTGCATCCATGTGCCTGTCTAAGAGTCTTCTAAATGTCCTTCTTGTACCAGCCTCCCCCACCCCTGGTAACGCATTCCAGGCCCCCAACCACACTCTTAAATAAACGCCCCCGACGTCTCCCTGAAACGTTCCTCCCTTCACCTTGTCAAGGCGTCTTCTGGTGTTTGTCTCCTTCGCCCTGGGAAAGGGGCCCTGGCCATCCACTCTATGCCTCCTGTAATCTTGTAGGCCACTATTCAGTCACCCAAAGGGAAAAGCCCCCAGCTCTGCGAACCTTGCCTCAGGAGTCGCGTTGTCCAATCCAGGCAACGTCCTGGTGAATTTCCTCTGCCCCCTCTCCATGGCTTCCCCATCCTCCTGTGCTGAGACAACCAGAACTGAACGCAATCCTCCACGTATGGTCCAACGAGGGTTCTACCGAGCTGCAACGTCACCTCACAGCTCTTGAACTCACTCCGCCCGAAGGTCAGGCTTTTTAGCTACCCCATCGACCTGCGCGGCCACCTCTCGTTAGCCACTGTTGCTGGGGTCCTCTCTGGCCGTCGATCCTGAGGGCTGGAGAGCGAGCTGTGAGACAGGGAGATGATATGATTCCTGCTCCTTGTGGAATGGGGTCTGTTTGACAAGCAGGTGAGAGAGTTGAGATTGGAGGTGGGGGGGAGTGGGAATTTCAGCCCCGGGATCCATAATGTGTTTGGCCTCTATAGAGTTGTGATGTCGAAGGTTGATGTTGGCGATGTCGGGTGTGCACTGGCTCTGAACCGGTTCCAAATAGACTCCTGTTTTTTTTTTTGGTGATAAAGTACTTCTGATACTAAATGTAATTCTGCCAACAACAGCAAACTAAGTGGGTGTTTGTCAGAAGGTTGAATTTGAAGCAACGCTTCCCGTATGTATCCATGGGAATCAGCTTTTGCATCCAGCACTCCCATTGTGCAGTCTGTCCGGATTGACGACCGGGCCGACTTCGCCGATTCCCATGCCGACGCGTCTGTCCAAGGCCTTGGACACCGTCCCACCAAGACCACCCATAAATTCGGTCCGGGCGCCCTCCAACCGGTAGGCGTTGACATCGACCTCCCCGGTTTTTGCTCGCCCCATTCTTTCCCTCGCATCTCTTCTATTTTCTTTCCTAGCTCTCCGCCCCCCCCCCCCCTTTCCCTCTCCATTCGCAGAGCCGTGCCCCCCCTCTTCTCCAACAGTTATCTCCAAGTCGGCATTGGAAGAGATCTATTGGGGTTGGGGGGGCATTAGGGTAACTGCGAGGCAGCGGTGGGGGGGGGGTGGACTACCATTTGAGAATTCATTCAGCGGTGCAGGGGCCGGGTGCCCATACCTGGGATGGACCTTCTCCTCCCACCACACTGTCACAGTTCCCCTCCCTCTGGCGTCTTAGACCAACACACGCGCTCATAGTTTGGAGACACCAGGTTGCATTTATTGGACAGATCACAGGGTTAAAGTGGCAGGGGCTGTTGGCTTGGGGGGGAGGTGTTCTTACCTAGTGGAGGGTGGTGTTCTTACCTAGTGGAGGGTGGTGTTCTTACCTAGTGGAGGGTGGTGTTCTTACCTAGTGGAGGGTGCTGGAGGGCAGGGGGTGGCATGGGAGCATCCTTCTCGGGTTCCAAGCTCAGCTGCTGCAGGGAAGGGAGGGTTGGGGGGTGTGTCAGGTTAGCGCTTACAGCATCAGCGGTCAGGACCGGGGTTCAAAAAAAGGGAGTGGGTTTGTACATTCTCTCTGTGTCTACGAGGGGGGTTTCCCCTAGGGTGGGGGTAGGCTCCAGTTTCCTCCCACCATCCGAAACATATCGGGGAGCAGTAGGCCATTTGGATGGCACGGGCACGTGGGCCGAAATGGCCTGTCGGCACATAGATGTCACGAAGACGTGCCAGGCGGGAAGAGAATCGCCCCTGTGGTGTGGTGCCGGTGATGAGTTAATCTGAGGGGGGGGGGTGGGGTGAGAGCGAGGACGAGGAGGGTGATGGGGAAATCCTTTAAGTTAGAATTGATCAACTTCCTACTGGCTCTCTCCTAATAATAAAACTGTATTGTACAGGATAAACTTCAGCTTCTGCCCACAAACAAAGAGTCACTGTGATCATTACTCCGGTGCCCCTAACAATAAAAGAAAGAGGACCCTCCCCACATCAGAGACACCGAGTGTCCGTGGATTCACCTCCCGCAGCTGCCCAGACTCCTGTTCAACCCATTGGCTGTCCGATTTCCCCCTCCCCTCCTCGATGCGATCAGGAAGCCCTTCAGTGCCCGAGGCCCCTTCTTGCTCCCAGCGCCCCTCTCGGAATCGATCCCTGGCTCCCCTGAGTCGGTGTCCCCGCTGCCCCCACCCCTCCCGACCGCAAGTTGCCTGCAGCCTGTGCGGTTCCCCTCGGCCGTTAACGGGTCTGCCGCCTCCTCCCCCCGTAGGGTTGCCTCTTCTCAACGGTGGTGGGTTCCCCCCCCCTCCGGTTTCTGGTGCCCTGTGCCAGTCAGCTGCTCTCCCCCCCCACCCTTGGAGTCCGCAACCCCCCTCATCATCCGCTGCTGATGCTCCCTTGGGCGCAGGGTAATTCCCTGGGAATGTTCTTGGCTGTGAGAACTGCAGCTGCCACGTGTTGCCCAGCAAGAGGTGATTTCTCCAGCAGTGATGGTGGTAAATCCCCCTGTCACCCACTTCAGTCCCGTGCTGCAGCGCCACTGGCCTGACCCCTCTTGGGGACTTCTAGTTTTGGGGAAGTTCTCGCTTGGGAGTGGTGACTCTAAACTTTGGGGCAGTGTGATCTGCACGATGCTAACTTCAGAGCCAGTGACCTGGGTCTGTACCTGGGCTGCTTGTAAGTAGTTTTTAACGTTTTCCCCCAGGGGCTCTGGTTTCCACCCACTGTTCAGAATGTCTAAATTGCGCAGCGTTGACTCATGGGCCAAAATAGTCTGTATGCCTAAACTTAGTTTAAAAAAAAATTCAAACCAGCTCAGATGGAAAGTTCCGGTGAACTTGGCCAGATGCTCTTGGAAGGAGGAAATGTTCAACAGGAGAGAGGAAGGGTCAGTGATTTGGCTCCCGTGCTGGTTAGTTGGAGAACGTGGGGGAACGGGGTATGGGAGGAGTGGCGCTAGGGCGGGGATCTCTGGTGCATGGGTTCGGATACTTTTTGGATGGGGTGAAAATTCAGACCTCAGATGTGCAAAGGGACCTGGGTGTCCTCGTGCAGGGAAACCTGAAAGTTAATGACCGGGTGGGGTTCGTAGTGAAGAATCCGATTGCTATGTTGGCATTCATTTCGAGAGAAATAGTGTACAAGAGTAGAGAGGTGTTGATGAGGCTCTATGGGGCAGTGGTGAGGCCTCATTTGGAGAACTGTGTGCAGTTTTGGGCCTCCTATCATAGAAAGAATGTGATGTTGTTGGAGAGGAGATTTATCAGGACGACTCCCAGAATTCAAGGGCTGACGTACGAGGAGCATTTGGCAGCTCCTGAGTTGTATTCATTGAAGTCTAGGAGAATGAAAGGAAATCTCAGAGACCTTTCGTATTTTGAAAGGTTTAAATTGGGTGGACACGGGTAAGATGTTTCCCTTGGTGGGTGAATTGAGGACAAGGGGTCATAGTCTGAAAATTAGAGGTTATCCATATAAAACAGAGATTAGGAAGAACTTCTTCAGCCAAAGGGTCTTGGATCTGTGGAACTTGCTGCCGCATACAGCAGTGGAAGCCAGATCACTGGGAGTATTTAAACAAGAAATAGACAACTATCTCATTAGTGAGGGCATCGGGGGATATAGGGAAAAGGCCGGAAATTGGAACTAGTGTAGAGTAGATTTATGGAACAGACTGGATGGGCCTAGTGGCCTCCTTCTGTTCCTTTGTCTTGTGAATTTTGGGGGTGTGGCACTTCTAGGCTGACGAAGGATGTGCACGCGAGAGCATGCTTGCAGTTGGTGCGGCCATGCAGGCAAGCGCCTGTATGTGTACGACTGGCTGAAGGGGCGCCAGGTACCGGAAGTGAGAGGGCGTCAGGGGCGCTGTAAGGGCTCCCTGATCGCACCGGAGGTTTGGATCTGGAGCTCGGGCGGCTAATGGATCGAGCAGGAGCCCGTGAGGCTGGGGAAGGTGAATCCATGGACACGGTGTCTATTTTTACTTCTCTAACTAAGGGGTGCCTGGAAATTTCTGCTGATGGTGAATCTTTGGGAGATTGAATGCAATTTTGTGTAATATTACATCTGTTTTATTACGTGATGAATAAAAGAAGCTTGATTCTTGAACTTTGTTTTAGGGGAGAGGCTGGAGAAACTCAGCAGGTCAAACAGTGTAATTTATAGAGCAAAGATAAAGATACATAACCGACGTTTTGTGTGTGAGCCCTTTGGGAAGGTGTAGAAAAATGCAGGCCAGCGCCTCACAAAATGATAGGGTGGGGGGAGGAGCGCAGTCCCAAAGGCAGGAGGTAATGAGGGGGAGGGGGGATATTTTGGCGAGAGCAGGAGGAATGAAGATGAAGGGGGGGGAATGGGGAGGGAGAACGGGGGGGGGGTGGGGTGCAAGCAGGAGAAATCGATGGCAATGCCGTCTGGTTGGAGGGCGCCCAGGTGGAAAATTGAGAGCCATTTATGGGTGGTCCTGGTGGGGGGATGAGGCCGTGGAGGGACCAGTCAGTGCTTGAGCGGGGCGCGGCTTTGAAGTGGTCGGCTGCCGGAAGAAGCCATCCGCTGATGTGGACGGAGTGAAGGTGAAGCAATCTCCCAGTCTCTGTTGAGAAGGCCACAAAGGTATCTGGCCCATCCCTGGGTTGAAGGGCTCAATTGCAAAACGTTGGTTCTCTATCATTATTTGATCTGCTGAGTTTCTCCAGCATTTTACTTCAACCGCAGTGTCTGCAGACCTTTACGTTTTACTTCAGGGGAGGGGAGAGAGATTTGAGAGGGCCCTGATGAGATGCAACAGCCTCAGAATCGGGTGGGCATGGGCAGTGCGAAGCTATATGACACTGGCAACCCGGGTTTGATTCTGGTGCTATCTGTAAGAAGTTTGTATGCTCCACCCATGTCTGCCTGGGTTTCATCCAGATGCTCTGGTTTCATCAAGACAAGTTTATTGTCATCTGATTGTACAAGTACAACCCGATGAAACCGCGTTCTCCGGTCCTCAGTGCAGGACAAGTATTTCATCTATACAAATAAATATTGCTTCATGAATGTGAGCATCTCGGGTGGTCAGTCTGAGCCGTTCCTTTGGTCGTTCAGCATTCTTGCTGCCTGTGGGAAGAAGCTGTTCCTCAGCCTGGTGGTGCTGGCTCTGATCCTCCTGGATCTCTTCCCCCGACGGGAGCAGCTGAGAGATGCCGCATGCAGGGTGGAAGGAAGTGCTCGATGATTTTGCGTGCCTTCTTCACACAATGATCCCAGTAGATTGAGGGGAAGGAGGACTCCAGTAATTGTGTCTGCTACTCTTCCTGAAAGTGGCATCACAGGTGGACAGGGTTGTAATGAGAGCTTTTGGCACATTGGCCTTCATAAATCAAAGTATTGAGTCCAGGAGTCGGGTTGTTATGGTGAAGTTGTATAAGACATTGGTAAGGCCAAATTTGGAGAATTATGTGCAGTTTTGGTCACTGAACTACAGGAAAGATCTCAATGAGATAGAAAGAGGGCAGAGAAGATTTACTGGGATGTTGCCCAGACTTCAGGAACTGAGTTACAGGGAAAGGTTAAACAGGTTTGGACTTTATTCCCTTGGAACGGAGAAGAAGGAGGGGAGATTTGATATTTAAAATGATGGGGGGAGAGACAGAGTAAATGTAGGTCGGCTTTTCCCACTGAGGGTGGGTGAGATACAAACCAGAGGACGTGCGTTAGGGGTGAAAGGGGTAAAGTTTAGGGGGAACATCTTCACACAGAGAGCGGTGGGAATGTGGAACGAACTGCCAGCTGTAGTGGTGAATCTGGGTTCAATTGTAACATTTAAGGAGAATTTGGAAAGGCTGATAGATGGGAGGGGTATGGAGGGCTATGGACTTGGTGACAGACACTAGGACCACGCAATAACTAGAAAGGGCCTGTTTCTGTGGTGTGGTGTTCTATGGTTCGTATGGTCCTGTGGATTGACCTCTGATCTATTTCCCTGCAGGGACCGTCCCCACACTGTGACACAGCCCGGACAGGATGCTCTCAATAGAGCTCCTGTAGAAGGTTGAACTGACAGTGGCCGGTAGCCTTGCCTGCCTCTGTCTTTTCAGGAGGTGCAGTCACCGTTGCACCTTCCTGACAAGCGAGCAGATGTTGAGCGTCCACGATAGGTCGCTCGTTAAGTGAACTGTAAGGAACTTGGTGTCTCCACTCTCTCCACCGCAAAGTTGTCGATGTATAGCGGAGGGCGGTCGCTCCTGGTCCTCCTGACGTCCACAATTGTCTCCCTCGTCTTGTCCGCATTGAAACCCGGGTTGTCACTCTCGCACCGTACTGCGAGGTTCCCTCCTCCTCTCTGCAGTGCGACCCATCATCGTTGGTGACGAGGCCAACAACCTGTCGGGTTGTCTGCAAACTCAACCCTGTTGGAGCTGGATCCTGGCGATGCAGTCATGGGGTTTCCTCCTCCCCCTTCAAATAATCTGGGGAGGGGTCGTAGGCCGGTCTCGATGGCCAGGACTGGTATTTAGCATGCTACCTTGGTCAGAAGGGATGTTCCTTTTTTGGGCTGTGGTAACAGGTCATTTCAGCCCACATCTCCATTAACCAACCCCCCCCCCCCCCCGGGTATGTTTTAAACATGGCAGCCCCCCCCCCCGGGGGAAAACCCATTCAGGGAAGAACGTACAAACTCCTCACAGGCAATGTGGGATTTGAACCTCATCGCTGGCTCTGTAAGGGCATTGCGCCAATCGTTCTAGGGGAAGGGATGGCCAGTCGGGGATGGGCATTTCATTTTGTGCCTCTGGGGTGTTAACCATCAGTGTGAAGCTGTGGGTAGTCTTTTCCTATCGGCCTCTGAGTGCCCTGTGTTGAAGCTTTCCCGTTTCATGACCATCAGTCAAAAGGGCATCAACAGGCATTGTTTGGCAATCATTCAGTCTGTGTTTTAACTGCCAAGTTGGTTCATAAATTAGCCTTTACATAATTAGTTTCACCAGATTGAAACAACCTCTTCAAGGGACCTTCCCCTGTGGCCCAGCCTTTCAAAAGAATTTCCTTCCCCCCCCCCCCCCCCCCCCCACCCCCATAAAGGGAACCTTGCAGGATTGTTTCTTAAAGGGGCCTCCCCCTCCCCCCTCAGGGTCCAACCTGACTGTCCAGCATCTTAAAGGAATCTTCTCCAGAGATTTGGGATCTCCCGCAGGTGACCTCCCATGCTCTTAAAGGGATCTGCCCGGATTGTGTCTTGTAGGGACCTTCTCCCTACAGTCCAGCCTCTTAAAGGGGCTTTCTCTTGGGCATTTTCTCTTAAAGGGATCTTCTCCCAGGATTAAGATACCTTCTCTCATGGTCCAGCTTCTTGAAGGGGCCTTCCTTCCAAGAATGTCTGTTTAAGGAACTTTCTAGTGTGATCCACTCTTAAAGGGACCTCCTCCCCACCTCCCCCCGCCACCCGGGATTGCTGGTGCAGTGCTGACCTGTGGGCCAGTTTATTTGCTCATTTTAAAAGAACAGCAAGTTTTGTGGATGTTGGGCGCGGTGGATGTGGCAGCCATGTTTTTGTACAGCAGGATCCAGGTCCGGCCCAGCACTCAGGACCTAGAAAGCAACTAAGAGGCCATTCGCTTCCCACCTCCCCCATTTTCGCATTCACCACAACCACATCCAAACTTCCCACCTGCCTGGGAGTGGCATCACCCCCTTCCTGGTTGTAGGGGTGTCACCTTCTAATCCTTCCCCCTTTCTGGGTGAGGGGTGTCACCCTCTAATCCTTCCCCCTTTCTGAATGAGGGGTGTCACCCTCTAATCCTTCCCCCTTCCCGGGTGAGGGGTGTCACCCTCTAATCCTTCCCCCTTCCCGGGTGAGGGGTGTCACCCTCTAATCCTTCCCCCTTCCCGGGTGAGGGGTGTCACCCTCTAATCCTTCCCCCTTCCCGGGTGAGGGGTGTCACCCTCTAATCCTTCCCGGGTGAGGGGTGTCACCCTCTAATCCTTCCCGGGTGAGGGGTGTCACCCTCTAATCCTTCCCGGGTGAGGGGTGTCACCCTCTAATCCTTCCCGGGTGAGGGGTGTCACCCTCTAATCCTTCCCGGGTGAGGGGTGTCACCCTCTAATCCTTCCCGGGTGAGGGGTGTCACCCTCTAATCCTTCCCGGGTGAGGGGTGTCACCCTCTAATCCTTCCCGGGTGAGGGGTGTCACCCTCTAATCCTTCCCGGGTGAGGGGTGTCACCCTCTAATCCTTCCCGGGTGAGGGGTGTCACCCTCTAATCCTTCCCGGGTGAGGGGTGTCACCCTCTAATCCTACCCGGGTGAGGGGTGTCACCCTCTAATCCTACCCCCTTTGTGGGTGAGGGGTGTCACCCTCTAATCCTTCCCCCTTTGTGGGTGAGGGGTGTCACTCTCTAATCCTTCCCCCTTTGTGGGTGAGGGGTGTTACCCTCTAATCCTTCCCCCTTTCTGCATGCAGATGTTAGGTCTGAGGATCATGGCTGGGCAGATCAGTCTTGGAGAGGAGACCCATCTCTGCTCGACGTCACTGGGGATGGGGGTGGTGCCAGGTGCCTCTCTATCTCCCCATCGGGGAGGGTGGGAAAGTCTTGAAAAACTTCCCATCCCCACCCCCACTGAGCTTCAATCTGTACCCTTCTGTTCCCTTCTATCATCCAATCAGTGATTAGCATATTTCCTCTCTCCCCCCTCCACCCTCAAGCCTACCTGCATCTCGATGTCCATAAGATATTGGTGGGCCATTCATCCCATTGACTCTGTGCTGCCATTTATAATTTATAAACGATAAATTGGTCCCAGCACTGATCCCCGAGGCACCCCAAGATTCTCCCCCACCCTCTCCCTTTTCAGTGACACCCAGGATGGGGCTACAGAGGGGGGAGGCGGGGGTTTGAGGAGGACCTTCTCCGTTGCAAGGTCGCCTCTGTGACGCGGGGATTCCTCCCCCCCCCACTGTTTTTCATGTCACCCCCAGAGAGTCAGAAGGCGGGGACAGGGAATGCGGGGGCCATCGCTGGTGGAGTCGTGGGGGGCATCCTCGCCCTCCTGCTGGTCGTCTGCCTGGCCGGCTATCTCCTGCGCCGGCGGAAGATGGAGGTGTCTGGCACCTACGACCCTAAGAGGCGAGTCTTCGGCGCCACCGTCCCCTCCATGGCTTCCCGCCCGGACTTCGCCTACCGGCCGGATTCAGACTCCGAGAAAGGCCCTAGTCTGGTCCCAACCAGCGCCAACAGCCCGTCAGAGAACACGTCCCTCGCCGGCCAACCTGAGGCAGAGGGGGAGGAGGGATGGGGGATGGATACAAGACTCCGGAGTCCAGCCCCAGATGACGACATGGAATCCCTAAGGGACGGCTCCATCATCTCCAAGAAACCGGTCTTCGTCTGAGGCAGACCTTCTTCCCCACCCTGCCAAAGACCTCAGGATGGGGGTGGGTATCGGTCAGATCCTTTTGGGGTGCCTCGGATACACGTTGGAGACTATGGGGGGGGGGGGAGAAGAATTAAAATGGTAGAACTCTCGGTCACGTGACCAGTATTCCTGCTACATCCTCCCCTAGGTCCCACCAACTCCCACTCTTCCCCCCCTCTTCCACTGACCCTCGTCCCACCACGCTTGCCTTGGGTAGGAGGAGAGATGGCTCCCTATGGTTAAACCCACCTCTTGCCTGTGGAGAAGGAACGAAGGATGGCAACTGGGACCCATCTTGCCGCCCAGGTGCATGCTGGTCCCTGGGAGCAGGCGGGTGGTCGTGAGAGGCTGCCTCGGGGGTCTGAGAGCTGGCTGGGAATGAATGATGCAGAGCAAAGGGGTCTCCAGATGTAGGAGCAGGAGTTGGCCCATTGAGTCTGTTTCACCATTCTAATAATGGGCTGATCCATTCTCCCCATCAGCCCCACTCCTCTGGCCTTCTCCCCGTAACCCTTGATGCCCGAACTCATCAAATACCTGTCAATCTCTGCCTTAAATACACCCAGCAACCTCACGTCCACAGCCGCCTATGGCAACAAGTTCCACAGGCTCATGACTCTCTGGCTAAAGACATTTTCCTATGTCTCTGTTTTAAACTGACGTCCTTTTACCTTGAAGTTGCGCCCTCCTGTCCTGGATTCCCCAACCATGGGGAACATCCTGGCCGCATCGTCTCTGTCCAGATCTTTCAGCATTCAAAATGCCTCCATGAGGTCCCCTTTGTCCTTCTGTAACCCCCATCGAGTGCAGTCCAAGAGCTGACAATCATTCTTCATATACTAACCCTTTCATTCCTGGTCTCGTTTGAGTAAATCCTCTCTGAACCCTCTCCAACGCCAGCCTATCCTTTCTCAAACACGGCGCCCAAACCCGTACCCAGTCTCCACGTGAGGTCTCACCCTGTAGAGTCTCAACGTCACGTCCCTGCTCTTGTACGTGATTCCTCTAGAACTGAACGCCCAAAAACCATTCGACCTCCACACCACCGACTCAACCTGCAGGTTAACCTTCAGGGTATCATGCACCAGGTCCCCCAAGTCCCTCTGTGCCTCAGAAGGTGGTATTTTCTCCCTCTCTAAACAATAGTCAGCCTGTCTATATTCCTTCCACCGAAGTCCATGACCAGACACCTCCCAGCACTGGGGATCACCTGCCACCTCTTTGCCCTGTTCTCGTCATCGATCCAAGTCTCTCTGCACCCTTTCCGATTCCTCAGCTCCACCATCCCCTACCGCCTGGTTCATCCCCCCCCCCCAACCAACACCCCATCCCCTCCCTGGGGCAGGAGGCATCAGGCACCGAGGTATCTCCTCGCCGAGAGCCAAGACTGATAGATGTTCCGAACTCCTGTGGACCACCGGATACGACAGGGTGGGTGTGACACAGGCTGGTGGACTTTAGTTTGTGGAGATGCTGCCTTTTGTTCTTTTAAAGTATCCCACTTGGTCTGATGGTGTTGAATAGGACTTCCTTGCTCAGTGGGGTGGGGGGGGTGGGGTTAGGGTGCTTTTCAGTCTCTGAGACCCCTGATGGTGGATTCCTGACCTGGGGATCCAGGGTGAGAACTTGTTCCAAAGAATGGGTAGAGGAGCCTCTCTTGAGAGAGGGAGGGAGTGGAGGAGAGGGACTTCCCAGAGGTGAGGGTGTGAAGGCAGGGCTGGCAGAGAGACAGGAATCCAGGGAGGTTCAAGAGACAGGAAGGTGTGTAGGGGATAGGAGGGGATTTCAGAGTCAGGGAGGGTGGAGTGGATCGGACGGGGCATACAGAAATGGAGGGGTTTCGGGGAATGGAGGGGGTTTCAGAGATGGAGGGGTGTCGGGGACTAGAAGGGGCTTCAAAGACAGGGAAGGTTGTCGGGAACTGGAGGGGGTTTCAGAGATGGAGGGGTGTTGGGGTCCGGAGAGATGGGGGGGGTTTAAATTGATTAGGAGAAGGAGTTTGAGATGGAGGGAGGAGGGGTGGGGGAGAGGTGGAGAGCTGAGAGAGGATATAAGGATTGCACTGCAACTCTTCCAGTTCTCCTCCCCTCTCCGTACCCTTGGCCTCAGTTCCCCTGACCTGCCTGTTTCTCGTGGAGTGGCGGCTTGAGAATGTGAACCCCTCCCTCTTCCTCCGTGAGCTCTGCACCTCACCCTTTAGTGTGTTCCCCAAGGTGCTCACACAGTGGAATAGCCCTGAGGAAACCCTGAACCAGTCCTGGAAGATTGAGCAAGGCCTAACAGGGAACAGCGATAAATAACTCTTGAGTTCAACACATTTTCCCCGCCCCTCCCCCTTCCTTCCCTGAGACTTCTCAGACACCCAGTTCAAGTTCGTCGTCCCATGCACCAAGATTCCTTGATCTTCAAATAATATTCAAAATCTAATATATAGGGAGCCCCACCTGGGACCCTCAGCGCCCTTTTGAATCTTGGCTCCCATTCCTGATCCCCAGCTGCCTGCGTGAGTCCTCTGGCTGGATATCTCGTATGTAGTGCTAGATCTGGTGCAGAGATACGGTGGGAATCGCCACACAGCCAGCGCAGTTGGAATGGTTTAAGCTTCAGAACCGTGGATGTCGGTGGTGGGTGGGCTGGCTTCTGAAATCCTTTTCCCCTGATGGGCTGGGGGTTGAGGTGAATGTGTTCGGGGCAGGATATCTTCAGGCCTCTTGCCACATATTCGCAAACTTGTTTATTGATAACTGGGTTCGTGGGCTGGGATGTGATTCCCAGGTGTGGACCAAGTGGAGGTGCCTGATAC